>NC_069499.1:1119596743-1119641743 GCF_027579735.1 Bombina bombina
AGTCTCATAAGTTAGTGAAGATACCTTAAGGACATGGCATCCAAGTATAGTCTGAGAGAGGCAGCAGACTTGCTACTGCTTCGTTGTTTGGCTCCGACTGCGATCCTACCCCACATGACCATTGGTGTCTGACGTCATGGGTAGATTTCTCTCCTGGATGCCTCTTGTCTCTGTTAGGAATAGCGGTTTGTTTAAACACACAGTATCACTACGTGTATCCTTGTTTAAAGTGCAATCCTTATTGTAAGTGAAATCTGGCCCTTAGTGCATTGCACGCAGTATTCTGCAATAGTTCAATTCAGCAGATCAGCAATATCTGCAATAGTTCAATTCAGAAGAAGTTGGGATAATAATTCAACACTTAGGTAACCCGGGTTATATTATCCAATGATCCAGTTGTTGTCTTATGATATGGCACTAAATAGCGGTACTTTAACTATGTTTTAACCACTTTGAGGTGGTTAAACACACAAAGGTTAAGCATAGTGTTTAAAATGACTTGTGCGCTAATTAATAAGTTCATATAATGTTTTCACTATACGGGCCCTTTAAGGTTAATCCTCCTTTATACCGCTCCTTCCAAACCTGCCTCCTATTTGAACAATATGTTGATTCTGATAAATTCATCATTAACAGGTTCTAAATAGGTCTAAAAGGCAAGATGTGACTCTTGATAAATAATACTTCCAATGAGCAATTACCACAGGTATCAGTTATTAATAAACATGCAACTTCCATTTCTTACCATGTATGAGTATTATTTCATGATTCAGATAGAGAATACAATTTTAAACTACATTCCAATTTACTTTTCTTATCTAATTTTGCTTAATTCTCTTTGTATCCTTTAATAGGCTCAAGAGTTTGGAGCTACCTGCTTATTGGTGGCGGAACTTTGTATGTCCATTTTCATTGGCTTAGAAATGTGTTAAACTATCTCTGAGGAGCACATTGCTGCTTCTTTAATAAAATATATCAAGAGAATGCAACAAAATTCATAACAGAAGTAAATTTAAAAGTTTAAAAATGTATTATCTTTCTGAATCATGAGAGAAAAATATTGGGTTTAATGTCTCTTTAAATGGGGACAGAAAATTAGGACTTTTAATATTTTGTTTAAAAGTGCAAAGAAAAAAAAAAACCTGTAAATTGAGATTTGACTTTATTTATTTTTGAAAGATAACATTCAATATACAGACACAATGTTTCATCAACAGCAAAAATGCTTCATGCTTCTCAAGAAGTGTTTTTTGTTTACATGTCTGTCCATTCTTCCATAAACAATGTCAAGTTACATAGTATTGGTGTATATAAAATAGTACGTACAGAGTTGATCTTTTCACATTTACAGTGTTAGAAAAACGTATATTAACAAATAATAACAATTTTATATAATAGTTTAGTAACCAAGGATAAAATGACTGTTTTATTTAGTATTGAATCTTGACAATGAGTTCTTGAGTACATATCATTGATTACTCAGATATACCCCAGTGTGAAGGAAAGAAGGGGACATAACAAATATCAGTAACGTGTCTGGTAAGCAACATGTAAGACCACTCCCCTCTCAGAGATGCCTCCAAAAATATTTCTAACTCTTTTTATATTTCCTGTTCAAAGACTTGAATTAATCTTTGCCACTTGCGGGGGAAGTAAGCCAACCTAGGGCTCACTTCCGTTGAGCCGTAATTTGGTTTGCGCAAGGTCGCAATCCTATAAATGTGGTGTCAGAAGCAATTTTGTTTATCATCTGCTTCTGATGGCGCATTATACCTCAATATCCGCAGCTAGGGGCCGCTGCCGAAAATATTTTCTCGTCCTATAGAAAGTATTAGAAGCCGTTAAGCGATAACTTATAACATAAAAAATGAGAAAAAGAGAGCGCACAAGGCAAGACTCAAGTAAAAGGTTTTATTGGAAATATACACACACGCAAATGCTATTGCACTTACTAGATAAGTATAATAAAACAGCATTCAGGTATAGCGTTCACTCCTCAGCGTTCCCCGTCACTCACTGTGGGCTAAGGTGAAAATGCCTCCTGCTGTTTTCACCGTAAGTGTCTGGCAGGGTTTTCCGGATACCCTGATAGTTCACTTAGTGACTTGTTGAGGACAAGGTGGCTTCGATAGTGGCGACCTGTCAGCTAATACCTGACGCGTTTCCCCCGGTCAACAGCCAGGCTTCTTCAAAGGTAAAAAAGACTGATGTCTGCAAAGACGCGCCCATTGTATTTAAAGGGCTATCCACCATACAGGGCTAGCGGGTGTGTCTGCTTACTACCAATCATGTTGGTCTAATATGTGGATGTGTCAGTAAGCTTACAATTGCGGTAGTCCACTATTTTGATGTGATACACATACCCATGTTATACATTTGTAACATAATATAATAAATACAAGTTAAAATAGTTATTTAAAAAGCATAAAAACGATTTGATGATCTTGATACATTAAAAAACTAAAATATATGCTAAATGTGCAAAAATACATAGAAATATGCTATGGAAAAACATTGCAATGTAATTGAAGTATTGCTATAATCTAAAATGCACTTGCATCAGAATTGATATCTGCATATAGAAAAACTAATACAAAAAATGAATACAAAAAATTGATGCCCTATACTACAGTGTCTGTTGAATTCATAATAAATCTGCTATGTTCAAACATCATATTTGGTTATTTGATATTAAATATATATAACCTATTCTATTGCTGATTATATAAAACAGAGGCAGATTTTATATGAAAGCTGCTACATCAATATCTATGTTTAGACCCAGAGTCTGTAATGTTTGAAGTTTGTATATCCACTTGGTTTCAAGTTTCCTTAGTTCTAAAAGTCGATTTGGGTTTGATGGTGGAACACAATCTATGACTTGAACTTTTAAAGAGCTTGGGTTGTGTCCATGACACTCTAAAAATGCTTAGTTCTAATCAGGGAACATTCCCAGAAATAATGTAGGATATAAGGGTTATTCAAGCAACATTTAGAGCACACACCTGCTCTTGTCCAAGCTCATTTTGATCCCTAGGGGTAAGTTAAGCTTTATGTAGAATCCGTTATCTGAGTTTCTCTCAAAGCTGCGGAGAGGGTGGCATTCCTCACCTTTTTTAAGCTATCTCTCACTACCCCCATGTAACATTAAGACCCATAATTTCCTCCCGAGATTTGAAACTTTTATTACATTTTATTAGCCAAACTCCATCCTAATTGTGATTCTGGAATAATTCTTCCATTTAGGGTTTTAAATTATGAAAGATCTACATAGGCAATATGTTAAAGTATGTTTAAAACTGTCACTTTGTTAGCATAGGCGGCCTAGATTTGGAGTTTGGCGGTAGCCGTGAAAACCAGCGTTAGAGGCTCCTAACGCTGGTTTTAGGCTACCTCCTGTATTTGGAGTCACTCAAAAAAGGGTCTAACGCTCACTTTTCAGCCGCGACTTTTCCATACCGCAGATCCCCTTACGTCAATTGCGTATCCTATCTTTTCAATGGGATTTTCCTAACTCCGGTATTTAGAGTTGTGTCTGAAGTGAGCGTTAGAATTCTAACGACAAAACTCCAGCCGCAGAAAAAAGTCAGTAGTTAAGAGCTTTCTGGGCCAACGCCGGTACATAAAGCTCTTAACTACTGTACTCTAAAGTACACTAACACCCATAAACTACCTATGTACCCCTAAACCGAGGTCCCCCCACATCGCCGCCACTCAATTAAAATTTTTTAACCCCTAATCTGCCGACCGCCACCTACGTTATCCTTATGTACCCCCTAATCTGCTGCCCCTAACACCGCCGACCCCTATATTATATTTATTAACCCCTAATCTGCCCCCCACAGTGTCGCCTCCACCTGCCTACACTTATTAACCCCTAATCTGCCGACCGGACCGCTCCGCTATTATAATAAAGTTATTAACCCCTAATCCGCCTCACTAACCCTATAATAAATAGTATTAACCCCTAATCTGCCCTCCCTAACATCGCCGACACCTAACTTCAAACATTAACCCCTAATCTGCCGACCGGAGCTCACCGCTATTCTAATAAATGTATTAACCCCTAAAGCTAAGTCTAACACTATCACCCCCCTAAATTAAATATAATTTTAATCTAACGAAATTAATTAACTCTTCTTAAATAAATTATTCCTATTTAAAGCTAAATACTTACCTGTAAAATAAATCCTAATATAGCTACAATATAAATTATAATTACATTGTAGCTATTTTAGGATTAATATTTATTTTACAGGCAACTTTGTAATTATTTTAACCAGGTACAATAGCTATTAAATAGTTAAGAACTATTTAATAGTTACCTAGTTAAAATAATTACAAAATTACCTGTAAAATAAATCCTAACCTAAGTTACAATTAAACCTAACACTACACTATCAATAAATTAATTAAATACAATATGTACAAATAACTACAATGAAATAAACTAACTAAAGTACAAAAAATAAAAAAATATTTACAAACATCAGAAAAATATTACAACAATTTTAAACTAATTACACCTACTCTAAGCCCCCTAATAAAATAACAAAGACCCCCAAAATAAAAAATGCCCTACCCTATTCTAAATTACTAAAGTTCAAAGCTCTTTTACCTTACCAGCCCTGAACAGGGCCCTTTGCGGGGCATGCCCCAAGAAGTTAAGCTCTTTTTCCTGTAAAAAAAACATACAATACCCCCCCCCCAACATTACAACCCACCACCCACATACCCCTAATCTAACCCAAACCCCCCTTAAATAAACCTAACACTAAGCCCCTGAAGATCATCCTACCTTGTCTTCACCTCACCAGGTATCACCGATCCGTCCTGGCTCCAAAATCTTCATCCAACCCAAGCGGGGGCTGGCGATCCGGTGGCTGAAGAGGTCCAGAAGAGGCTCCAAAGTCTTCATCCTATCCGGGAAGAAGAGTAGATCCGGACCGGCAACCATCATCTTTCAAGCGGCATCTTCTATCTTCATCCGATGAGGACCGGCTCCATCCTGAAGACCTCCGACGCGGACCCATCTTCATCCGGCGAAGTCCAACTGAAGAATGACGGTTCCTTTAAGGGACGTCATCCAAGATGGCGTCCCTCGAATTCCGATTGGCTGATAGGATTCTATCAGCCAATCGGAATTAAGGTAGGAATATTCTGAATTTTCCTACCTCAATTCCGATTGGCTGATAGGATTCTATCAGCCAATCGGAATTCGAGGGACGCCATCTTGGATGACGTCCCTTAAAGCAACCTTCATTCGGCTAGTAGGCGTCGGGAGAAGAGGATGTTCCGCGTCGGATGGAAGATGATGGCTCCCGAAGAAAGAAGATTGAAGATGCCGTTGATAGAAGACTTCATCCGGATCATGGACCTCTTCAGCCCCCCGCTTGGGCTTGGATCAGGACATCGGAGGAGCTCTTCAGGACGGATCGGTGAACCTGGTATGGTGAAGATAAGGTAGGAAGATCTTCAGGGGCTTAGTGTTAGGTTTATTTAAGGGGGGTTTGGGTTAGATTAGGGGTATGTGGGTGGTGGGTTGTAATGTTGGGGGGGGTATTGTATGTTTTTTTTACAGGCAAAAGAGCTGAACTTCTTGGGGCATGCCCCGCAAAGGGCCCTGTTCAGGGCTGGTAAGGTAAAAGAGCTTTGAACTTTAGTAATTTAGAATAGGGTAGGGCATTTTGTTATTTTGTTAGGGGGCTTAGAGTAGGTGTAATTAGTTTAAAATTGTTGTAATATTTTTCTTATGTTTGTAAATATTTTTTTTATTTTTTGTAACTTAGTTCTTTTTTATTTTTTTGTACTTTAGTTAGTTTTTTTCATTGTAGTTATTTGTAGATATTGTATTTAATTAATTTATTGATAGTGTAGTGTTAGGTTTAATTGTAGGTAATTGTAGGTATTTTATTTAATTTAATGATAGTATAGTGTTAGGTTTAATTGTAACTTAGGTTAGGATTTATTTTACAGGTAATTTTGTAATTATTTTAACTAGGTAACTATTAAATAGTTCTTAACTATTTAATAGCTATTGTACCTGGTTAAAATAATTACAAAGTTGCCTGTAAAATAAATATTAATCCTAAAATAGCTACAATGTAATTATAAATTATATTGTAGCTATATTAGGATTTATTTTACAGGTAAGTATTTAGCTTTTAAATAGGAATAATTTATTTAAGAAGGGTTAATTAATTTTGTTAGATTAAAATTATATTTAATTTAGGGGGGTGTTAGTGTTAGGGTAAGACTTAGCTTTAGGGGTTAATACATTTATTAGAATAGCGGTGAGCTCCGGTCGGCAGATTAGGGGTTAATAATTGAAGTTAGGTGTCGGCGATGTTAGGGAGGGCAGATTAGGGGTTAATACTATTTATTATAGGGTTAGTGAGGCGGATTAGGGGTTAATAACTTTATTATAGTAGCGGTGCGGTCCGCTCGGCAGATTAGGGGTTAATAAATATAATATAGGGGTCGGCGGTGTTAGGGGCAGCAGATTAGGAGTACATAAGGATAATGTAAGTAGCGGCGGTTAACGGAGCGGCAGATTAGGGGTTAAAAATAATATGCAGGGGTCAGCAATAGCGGGGGCGGCAGATTAGGGGTTAATAAGTGTAAGGCTAGGGGTGTTTAGACTCGGGGTACATGTTAGGGTGTTAGGTGCAGACGTAGGAAATGCTTCCGCATAGCAAACAATGGGGCTGCGTTAGGAGCTGAACGCAGTTTTTTTGCAGGTGTTAGGTTTTTTTTCAGCTCAAACAGCCCCATTGTTTCCTATGGGGGAATCGTGCACGAGCACGTTTTTGAGGCTGGCCGCGTCCGTAAGCAACTCTGGTATCGAGAGTTGAAGCTGCGTTAAATATGCTCTACGCTTCTTTTTTGGAGCCTAACGCAGCCTTTATGTGGACTCTCAATACCAGTTATTTTTATGGTGCGGCCAGAAAAAAGCCGGCGTTAGCCATGCGGGTCCTTACCGACAAAACTCTAAATATAGCCGTTAGTAAGCAAAGCTTAAGTAAAAAAAACAGTGGAAAAGCACAGTGTGTGTTTATTTTATCTCCCTTTTATTTAACCATTTTATTCTAGATTAAATGAGTTTTGAGCACTGCTCTAAACATTCACTGTGCAGTATGTAGCAATGAAATTTTAAGCATTTTGCAGCTTACTTTTACAGTCTCTCTAGGGAGTGTGCAATAAACACAATTTTCTGTGGTATTTTACAGCAAAAGCATTGTTTTCTCTTGTTTTCTTTCGTTTATGGGGGTTACATTTGAGTTTAAATCCTTTTAAGGTATACATATTATTTAAGACTGAAATTCTATGTTTTGAAACTGAGCCGCCCCCATCATTTTTAGTTTCCTCTCTCCCTTTGTTATTTACCTCACTTTATCCTTTTTCTCTCTCCCCAGACCAATAATGGCATTGAAAAGAACTTGGAAAATGAGATCTTGCATTACAATTTTGGAAACTCTTTCTTTGACATATTTGTAAGTTTTTCACATCTACCCATAGTACTATCACGACCAGCTTTCACCTTCCTCACACACCTGCTGCCCTCCCAGCCTCTAACCATCGATATGTACATTCTTCTCAACACTCCTCCTTCACGCGCACAGATGTGCACTGCCCTTTCCACCTTTGTATCTGCTCCTACATGAACTGGCCTGCCAGCTTCTCTCTCCCTCACAAACACACTATTCTGCTAGCCTCCACATGCATGTATCCCCCTCGTATACACAATGCTAGCCTCCTTTTCTCTAGATACGTGCACACATACATACACCTGCTAGCCTCCACATGCATGTATCCCCCTCGTATACACAATGCTAGCCTCCTTTTCTCTAGATACGTGCACACATACATACACCTGCTAGCCTCCACATGCATGTATCCCGCTCGTATACACAATGCTAGCCTCCTTTTCTCTAGATACGTGCACACATACATACACTTGCTAGCCTCCACATGCATGTATCCCCCTCGTATACACAATGCTAGCCTCCTTTTCTCTAGATACGTGCACACATACATACACCTGCTAGCCTCCACATGCATGTATCCTGCTCGTATACACAATGCTAGCCTCCTTTTCTCTAGATACGTGCACACATACATACACCTGCTAGCCTCCACATGCATGTATCCCCCTTGTATACACAATGCTAGCCTCCTTTTCTCTAGATACGTGCACACATACATACACCTGCTAGCCTCCACATGCATGTATCCCCCTTGTATACACAATGCTAGCCTCCTTTTCTCTAGATACGTGCACACATACATACACCTGCTAGCCTCCACATGCATGTATCCCCCTTGTATACACAATGCTAGCCTCCTTTTCTCTAGATACGTGCACACATACATACACCTGCTAGCCTCCACATGCATGTATCCCCCTTGTATACACAATGCTAGCCTCCTTTTCTCTAGATACGTGCACACATACATACACCTGCTAGCCTCCACATGCATGTATCCCCCTCGTATACACAATGCTAGCCTCCTTTTCTCTAGATACGTGCACACATACATACACCACCTAGCCTCCACATGCATGTATCCCCCTTGTATACACAATGCTAGCCTCCTTTTCTCTAGATACGTGCACACATACATACACCACCTAGCCTCCACATGCATGTATCCCCCTTGTATACACAATGCTAGCCTCCTTTTCTCTAGATACATGCACACATACATACACCTGCTAGCCTCCACATGCATGTATCCCCCTCGTATACACAATGCTAGCCTCCTTTTCTCTAGATACGTGCACACATACATACACCTGCTAGCCTCCACATGCATGTATCCCCCTCGTATACACAATGCTAGCCTCCTTTTCTCTAGATACCTGCTAGCCTCCACATGCATGTATCCCCCTCGTATACACAATGCTAGCCTCCTTTTCTCTAGATACCTGCTAGCCTCCACATGCATGTATCCCCCTCGTATACACAATGCTAGCCTCCTTTTCTCTAGATACCTGCTAGCCTCCACATGCATGTATCCCCCTCGTATACACAATGCTAGCCTCCTTTTCTCTAGATACGTGCACACATACATACACCTGCTAGCCTCCACATGCATGTATCCCCCTCGTATACACAATGCTAGCCTCCTTTTCTCTAGATACGTGCACACATACATACACCTGCTAGCCTCTTTCCACCTCCCCATGTACTACCCTGTCAATCTCTATCGCCCAGATACACACAGTCTTTATCAATTCCCCCTATTCACATACTGAAGCCCCCATATCTTTAAT
Organism: Bombina bombina; assembly: GCF_027579735.1. NCBI lineage: Eukaryota > Metazoa > Chordata > Amphibia > Anura > Bombinatoridae > Bombina > Bombina bombina. Next base: position 1,119,606,021 of record NC_069499.1, read on the forward strand.
ACATTGTTGATTCCCTTCACATGGCTCATTTAGTCTCCCATTTCTCTTTAGCTACTGGCTGTTTTCCGTTTCTCTGGCTTGCTTCTTGGTTATGCCATCCTACGTCTTCGTCACTGGTGGGTCATAGCGGTAAGTTCTCCTTAACTTTTCTAACTCAGCTATGTAATGTATTTACACATAATAAAAGCCACAAACTAGAAAATTAAAACAGTTGAAAATTGGATTCTTAAAGCTGTATATTATTTAATAAGAAGGTCTTGACATTTTATTAAATTTAAATAAGTACATATATCTTCTGACTACTACACTTATCCGCTTGAACTGGTTCGATTTCCCCCCACTACACACACAAACCCCTTCCTGCTGTATTCAGTCCTCCCTATTTGAAATTAAGTAGGCTGCGTTAGAGCTCTGACACATCTGAAGTATTTATTTTGAACAAATGAAGAAAGTAAGCTGTATAAGGTAGAAGAAAACAGAAGCGCCACATGGCCTAGCACTGTATATACTTGTGTGAGATTGTGCATTAAATGTTTCACTCACATTTGGTAGAGCACCCCTCTTGGTGCAAGTGGAGCAGGCTGGAATCAAACAGTCATCCAGCAGACTAGCATCCAATATAACTCCAACCACAGTGGATAAGGATATTTGTGTCCCAAAGAATTTTACACCATGTGGTTAGGTATAGATGATCAAAGATGGTATAACAGCAGGTGGTAAGTTCAAAACTTACTTTAATAAAATGCAATAAAAACAGCAACGCTTTTCTCAGCCAACCAGTGGCTGTTTCATCAGGCTTAATACAATGGATACAAAACACTTGCTATATATACCATACAAATAATCAATACAATAAACACCTGTAGGGGGTTTCGACCAATTAAAAATGTAAAGGCAACCAACATAAACAGCCTGTTCATATATTATCAAAAAGGACCATACATAAAAAGCAATAATCGGTACACATATAATCTTATTGTAATAATTTTTGTATATTGGAAATGTGTCAAAAACAACACTTGAGTCTCGATGGAAGTGAAAAAACCTTATAAAAAGGTAATCTATTAAAACAGCTTAAACTTAATAGTTTTGATACTTACTTTGTATGATCATGAAACAACACATAAACTAACGCTATTGAAAGGAGGAAGGGCGAGACGTGTGGAATGCACTTTGTGCAGAGATGGGAAGAACCGTGATGAGCGTCACTAAGCAGATCCTCCCCTAAGTGACGAAATTTGTGTAAATATGTATAAAACGAACCGAATGAATGATAACGCTGAGGGAAGGGAACTAAAACACATTGTTGTGGAATATATGAACCTATAGGATACTATAAGAATGTGTTATCTCTGCACAAAGTGCACTCCACACATATCTGGCCCTTCCTCCTTTCAATAGCATTAGTTTATGTGTTGTTTCACACTCATATACAGTAAGTATCAAAGCTATTAAGTTTTTTGAAGCTGTTTTAATCGATTACCTTTTTTTATAAGTTTTTTTTCACTCCTATGGATATTCCCCAGCTCTACCCTATTTCAATTGTGTGAATAGATTAATACTATATATGAGACATGACACAGTTGTTATGAACGTTTGCCAGTTTGTTGATTGCTATCATCATGAGCTCCCACTTCATTATGTGACTGAGCACACACAAGGAGTAGTGGCGTCTTCTAATAGAACAAGTTTAGTGTTTTATCTTGTATAAGAAATGTGATGATTGATTCAAGTGTTTTTGACACATTTCCAATATACAAAATGATTACAAAAGGATTATATGTGTACTGACTATTGCTTTTTATGTATGGTCCTTTTTGATAATATATGGACAGACTGTTTATGTTGGTTGCCTTGTCATTTTTAATTGGTCGACACCCCCTTCAGGTGTTTATTGTATTGATCATTTGTATGGTGTGTATATATAGCAAGTGATTTCTATCCATTCAATTAAGCCTGATGAAACAGCCACTGGTTGGCTGAGAAACGCGTTGCTGTTTTTATTGCAATTTAATAAAGTAAGTTTTGAACTTACCACCTGCTGTTATACCATCTTTGATCATCTATACCTAACCACATGGTGTAAAATTCTTTGGGACACAATATCCTGATCCACTGCGGTTGGAGTTATACCGGAGGCCAGTCTGCTGGATGACTGTTTGTTTCCAGCCTGCTCCACTACCAAATGTGAGTGAAACATTTAATGCACAATCTCACACAAGTATATACAGTGCTAGGCCATGTGGCGCTTCTGTTTTCTTCTATCTTATACAGATTACTGATCCTGGATCTTGGCCTTTGATACATTCACAGATAGCTGCCTGGACTCCAACTACATATTTGGGCTGTGTATTGTATACTACCCTCCATTGCTAATTGGGACTTTAACAATTATAGCCATTTTTTGATATCTGCAAACTGTAACAATTGTCTGATTTTATTATCATTCATTGTTTTTAAACTGTTCATGATATACTCATGTTTTGGATTTGCACATTCTTATTGCAATTCTATTTGACCTAGGGGGCCCCCTATATATAATGTTAGTATCTAAATGAAGAAAGTAGGTTTGATCCCTCTGACTACGGCATGCTCACTACTGCAAGGGTCCTTACTCTGTCAATGGCCTTTCAAATGTACCCAACATATAGACCCCCCCTTACATTTAAGAATATTATCCTTTGGTTTCCCCAGTGGATTTGTAGACTGTGATTGATTCTCAAAATGTACTTTGCTGGGTGTTTTGCTTGTTATTGGTAAAGTATTTGCCACTTACTGTACCCTGTACATAATCAGATGGTCAAGTCATGCTCTGGAATACACCTTGTTGTTTATTCCTTTTCTTTGTTGTAATTGTCATGTAATTTAGCCTGTGTTTTTTTAGCCTTTGGCTAGTTGTTTGCAGAAATGAATATTATTGTTCTTACATTTATGGTGTATGATCACAGAAAAATAGTTACTTGTTACAGCATTCTTACTCTGGGCTGCAGACATGGTGCTGTTTGTATCTTGGACATACAGAGAGGATGCTGTGGGGTAGGACTATCAGTGATTCCTTTTTGGCACCATTTTAGTGTCTCCCAGCATTGTGTGCTATATTAGTCAGTTACATGTCTGCAGATGATTACACCAAGTTTTTATTTATCTTTGAATATATTTATAGAAACAGAGTTTCCTGGGACGCCTACTGTATCCTTTTATATGATAAATGGTTTATAAATCCTCTACAAGGGCTAATTATTATGCAAGCTCTAAATCTGAATTTGATGTAAGCAGATTAATTTAAATTGGTAAGATTTAGTATAAAACTCTCACGATTAAGAAATAAATGGATAACCTCATAGTTCAGAAACGGATAATTAGGATGAAATAGTGTGCTGCCAGATTAAAATGAGTCTCCTCCAGAATTTTTTTGTTTAAAAAGATAGATAATCCCTTTATTAACCATTCCCTAGTTTTGCATAACCAACACAGTTATATTAATATATGTTTTACCTCTGTGATTACCTTGTATCTAAGCCTCTGCAGACTGACACCTTTTTTAATTAGCCATTCAGTGCTGACTCATAAATAACTCCAGGGGAGTAAGCACAACATTATCTATATGGCACACATAAACTACACTGTCTAGCTGTGAAAAACTGTAAAAATACACTGAGGCGGCCCTCAAGGACTTAGAAATTAGCATATTAACCTACCTAGAACAAATCAAATTTGATTATAAAAGTAAATTGGAAAGTTGTTTAAAATTGCATGCCCTATCTGAATCATGAAAGTTTAATTTTGACTAGACTGTCCCCTTAAATTAATATAACATTGATGGTTATGCACAATTGGGTAGGGCTGCAACTAACGATTATTTTCATTATCGATTAATCGGCTGATTATTTTTTCGATTAATCGACTAATCGGATAATAAATAAATAATGTTTTCCTATATTTCAAATAAAATCCACATACTGAGTGTTATATATATAAACTTCAGACTAAGGGGCCTATCTATCTAAGGGGCCTATCTATCAAGCTCTACAGACCGCTGCTCCATAACCCTGTCCGACTGCTCTGAGCAGGCGGATAGACATCTCCACAATTCAACCCGATCGAGTACGATCGGGTTGATTGACACCCCCCTGCTGGCGGCCGATTGGCCTCGAGTCAGCAGGGGGCGGCGTTGCACCAGCAGCTCACAAGAGCTGCTGGTGCAATGCTGAATACGGAGAGCGTATTGCTCTCCACATTCAGCGAGGTCTGTCGGACCTGATTCGCACTGTCGGATCAGGTCCGACAGACCTTTGTTAAATAAGGGCCATAAACTTAACATTAACACAACTGTTTGTCCATTTTTTTAAGCAGCAGAACAAATGTTTATAATTAAGCAAAACAAAACCACAAACTGTTTGAAAAGAGGTAGAACTAGTAATAGGTAGACTACTACTGTTTATAAGATTCTGTTCACTCTTTTAGAAAGTTTTTCATTGAAATGCAAAAATTTCACCATGTCCACATGCTCCTGACTGAGGCTGGCTCTCTTTTTTTGCAAGCTATTTTGCCTGCAGCAGAGAAGAGACACTCAGATGGTGCCTGAGAAACATAAGTAGGGTTTTGTCAATATCACCAAGGTGGTATATTTTCTTTGTTAGCTCTCCACCAATGCAAGGGGCCACTTAACAAAGTAAGCCTGGACTGGCATTAAAAGTATCTTGAATATCTATATCAATGGTAAACAACTAGCTATAAGGTTAGGGGAAAAAAATATTTAGTCCACTCTTAAACTAACAGAGGTTGAATTTGGTACATATTCCATTAATTAAAAATATAGGGGGGGGGGAAGGACACACAGGTAACAGGACACAGCCTTACACATATATCTATAGAGTACATATAATCAGCAATAGCAAGCGATCTGCTAAAAATTATGCAAACAGGTAATATGGGCATCAATTCATATAACAAATCTCATCAATCTAGGTGTAAATAAACAAGCTGGGCACTATATCATGCAAAGCACAGTCCCGAATTACCTGATTTAATATAAACAATCCAAATGATGACTCCTAATTTATTTATGGGTTGCACATAAAACAGGAGTAGTTGTAAACTTTAAAAAAAAAAACTGATAGTGTCCTGAAAAATGAAACTTAAAATGTCTGTAGACATCCTTTAGGCTAAGGGCATAACCAAAAAACACAATACCATGTTCAGGAGTTCATTGCTGTAAAGCAGCTGGTGCTTTGTGAAAACTAACTAATTGCAAACCAACTAATCGATTATGAGATTCGTTGACAACTATTTTCATAATCCATTATTATTGATTATGCCGATTAGTTGTTGCAGCTCTACAATTGGGTAATGGGTAATAAAGGGATTATCTATCTTTTTAAACCATAACAATTCTGGAGTAGATTGTCCCTTTAATACTGTTTAAAGGCAAAGGGCTCAATTACAAGTGGAGCACTAATTTATCTCACGGCCGCAAGCAGACATATTTGCCCATTTGAGGGCATGCGATAAATAACCAGCCATTACAAGTGACTGGTTATTGCTACTGCGAGCTTGCGGCAGTAATTGGCGCTCAGAAAATTAACCAGAGATCAGATCTCTGGTTAATTTTCTAAAAGTGCCCCAAATGCCCCCAAATAAGTGGTCTTCTTTTTTTTATTTTTATTAAAAATACTGCACTAGGCAGTTTGAAGGGGGTTTAAAGTGGCAGGTGGGGGGTGTTAGAAAAAACGGCACTGATACATACTGTATGTATTTAAAATTGCTGTGCTCCTTACCCCCTTCCCTGCGCTTAGGTTCTGTGCCGTGTATGATGGTATCAGAACGAGGCTCCCATTGGAGCCTATGGAAGTGCGCTCTAGTGAGCACAATGATGAACGCAATGTTGCATTCATATTGCACCTCACTTGTAATACCAGCGCACATTTTCAAAGTGGAGTTCAAATATCGCTTTAGGAAAAGCGATATTTCTCCAACATAGGTGTGTCCGGTCCACGGCGTCATCCTTACTTGTGGGATATTCTCTTCCCCAACAGGAAATGGCAAAGAGCCCAGCAAAGCTGGTCACATGATCCCTCCTAGGCTCCGCCTACCCCAGTCATTCTCTTTGCCGTTGTACAGGCAACATCTCCACGGAGATGGCTTAGAGTTTTTTAGTGTTTAACTGTAGTTTTTATTATTCAATCAAGAGTTTGTTATTTTAAAATAGTGCTGGTATGTACTATTTACTCAGAAACAGAAAAGAGATGAAGATTTCTGTTTGTATGAGGAAAATGATTTTAGCACCGTAACTAAAATCCATGGCTGTTCCACACAGGACTGTTGAGAGCAATTAACTTCAGTTGGGGGAACAGTGTGCAGTCTCTTACTGCTTGAGGTATGACACATTCTAACAAGACGATGTAATGCTGGAAGCTGTCATTTTCCCTATGGGATCCGGTAAGCCATGTTTATTAAGATAGTAAATAAGGGCTTCACAAGGGCTTATTAAGACTGTAGACTTTTTCTGGGCTAAATCGATTCATTATTAACACATATTTAGCCTTGAGGAATCATTTATTCTGGGTATTTTGATATGATTATATCGGCAGGCACTGTTTTAGACACCTTATTCTTTAGGGGCTTTCCCTAATCATAGTCAGAGCCTCATTTTCGCGCCGGTATGGCGCACTTGTTTTTGAGGACAGCATGGCATGCAGCTGCATGTGTGTGGAGCTCTGATACATAGAAAAGTCTTTCTGAAGGCATCATTTGGTATCGTATTCCCCTTTGGGCTTGGTTGGGTCTCAGCAAAGCAGATTCCAGGGACTGTAAAGGGGTTAAATATAAAAACGGCTCCGGTTCCGTTATTTTAAGGGTTAAAGCTTCCAAATTTGGTGTGCAATACTTTTAAGGCTTTAAGACACTGTGGTGAAATTTTGGTGAATTTTGAACAATTCCTTCATACTTTTTCGCAATTGCAGTAATAAAGTGTGTTTAGTTTAAAATTTAAAGTGACAGTAACGGTTTTATTTTAAAACGTTTTTTGTGCTTTGTTATCAAGTTTATGCCTGTTTAACATGTCTGAACTACCAGATAGATTGTGTTCTGACTGTGGGGAAACCAAGGTTCCTTCTCATTTAACTATATGTATTTTATGTCATAAAAAAATTTAGTAAAAATGATGCCCAAGATGATTCCTCAAGTGAGGGGAGTAAGCATGGTACTGCATCATCCCCTCCTTCGTCTACACCAGTCTTGCCCATACAGGAGGCCCCTAGTACATCTAGTGCGCCAATACTCCTTACTATGCAACATTTAACGGCTGTAATGGATAATTCTATCAAAAACATTCTAGCCAATATGCCCACTTATCAGCGAAAGCGCGACTGCTCTGTTTTAGAAAATTCTGTAGAGCATGAGAACGCTGATGATATGGTTTCTGAAGGGCCCCTACACCAGTCTGAGGGGGCCAGGGAGGTTTTGTCTGAGGGAGAAATTTCAGATTCAGGAAACATTTCTCAACAAGCTGAACCTGATGTGATTACTTTTAAATTTAAGTTGGAACATCTCCGCGCTCTGCTTAAGGAGGTGTTATCCAATTTGGATGATTGTGATTATCTGGTCATTCCAGAACCACTATGTAAAATGGAAAAGTTCTTAGAGGCCCCGGGGCCCCCCGAAGCTTTTCCTATATCCAAGCGGGTGGCGTACATTGTTAGTAAAGAATGGGACAGGCCCGGTATACCTTTAGTACCTCCCCCCCATATTTATAAAATTGTTTTCCTATAGTCGACCCCAGAAAGGACTGATGGCAGACAGTCCCCAAGGTCGAGGGGGCGGTTTCTACTCTACACAAGCGCGCCACTATACCCATAGAAGATAGTTGTGCTTTCCAAGATCCTATGGATAAAAAATTAGAAGGTCTGCTAAAGATGTTTGTTCAGCAAGGTTCCCTTCTACAACCAATTGCATGCATTGTCCCTGTCACTGCAGCCGCGTGTTTCTAGTTTGATGAGCTAGGAAAGGCGATTATTAGTAATTCTTCTTCTTATGAGGAGATTATGGACAGAATTCGTGCTCTTAAATTGGCTAATTCTTTCACCCTAGACGCCACCTTGCAATTGGCTAGGTTAGCGGCGAAAAAATTCTGGGTTTGCTATTGTGGCGCAGAGCGCTTTGGTTAAAATCTTGGGCAGCGGATGCGTCTTCCAAGAACAAATTGCTTGACATTCCTTTCAAGGGGACAACACTCTTTGGCCCTGACTTGAAAGAGATTATCTCTGATATCACTGGGGGCAAGGGCCACGCCCTTCCTCAGGATAGGTCTTTTCAAGACCAAAAATAAACCTAAGTTTCGTCCCTTTCGCAGAAACGGATCAGCCCCAAGGGCTACGTCCTCTAAGCAGGAAGGTAATACTTCTCAAGCCAATCCAGCCTGGAGACCTATGCAAGGCTGGAACAAAGGAAAGCAGGCCAGGAAACCTGCCACTGCTACCAAGACAGCATGAAATGCGGGCCCCCGATCCGGGACCGGATCTGGTGGGGGGCAGACTCTCTCTCTTCGCTCAGGCTTGGGCAAGAGATGTTCTGGATCCTTGGGCGCTAGAAATAGTCTCCCAAGGTTATTCTCTGGAGTTCAAGGGGCTTCCTCCAAGGGGGAGGTTCCACAGGTCTCAGTTGTCTTCAGACCACATAAGAAGACAGGCATTCTTACATTGGGTAGAAGACCTGCTAAAAATGGGAGTGATTCATCCTGTTCCATTAGGAGAACAAGGGATGGGGTTCTACTCCAATCTGTTCATAGTTCCCAAAAAAGAGGGAACGTTCAGACCAATCTTAGATCTCAAGATCTTGAACAAGTTTCTCAAGGTTCCATCGTTCAAGATGGAAACCATTCGAACACTTCTTCCTTCCATCCAGGAAGGTCAATTCATGACCAAGGTGGATTTCAAGGATGCGTATCTACATATTCCTATCCACAAGGAACATCATCGGTTCCTAAGGTTTGCATTCCTGGACAAGCATTTCCAGTTCGTGGCATTTTCTTTCGGATTAGCCACTGCTCCTAGGATTTTCTCATAGGTACTAGGGTCCCTTCTGGCGGTGCTAAGACCAAGGGGCATTGCTGTAGTACCTTACTTGGACGACATTCTGATTCGAGCGTCGTCCCTTCCTCAAGTAAAGGCTCACACGGACATTGTCCTGGCCTTTCTCAGATCTCACGGATGGAAAGTGAACGTGGAAAAGAGTTCTCTATCTCCGTCAACGAGGGTTCCCTTCTTGGGAACTATAATAGACTCCTTAGAAATGAGGATTTTTCTGACAGAAGCCAGAAAAACAAAACTTCTAGACTCTTGTCGGATACTTCATTCCGTTCCTCTTCCTTCCATAGCGCAGTGCATGGAAGTGATAGGTTTGATGGTAGCGGCAATGGACATAGTTCCTTTTGTGCGCATTCATCTAAGACCATTACAACTGTTCATGCTCAGTCAGTGGAATGGGGACTATTCAGACTTGTCTCCGAAGATACAAGTAAATCAGAGGACCAGAGACTCATTCCGTTGGTGGCTGTCCCTGGACAACCTGTCACAAGGGATGACCTTCCGCAGACCAGAGTGGGTCATTGTCACGACCGACGCCAGTCTGATGGGCTGGGGCGCGGTCTGGGGATCCCTGAAAGCTCAGGGTCTTTGGTCTCGGGTAGAATCTCTTCTACCGATAAATATTCTGGAACTGAGAGCGATATTCAATGCTCTCAAAGCTTGGCCTCAGCTAGCGAGGGCCAAGTTCATACATCAACCATCAGGGGGGAACAAGGAGTTCCCTAGCGATGGAAGAAGTGACCAAAATCATTCTATGGGCGGAGTCTCACTCCTGCCACCTGTCTGCTATCCACATCCCAGGAGTGGAAAATTGGGAAGCGGATTTTCTGAGTCGTCAGACATTGCATCCGGGGGAGTGGGAACTCCATCCGGAAATCTTTGCCCAAGTCACTCAACCGTGGGGCATTCCAGACATGGATCTGATGGCCTCTCGTCAGAACTTCAGAGTTCCTTACTACGGGTACAGATCCAGGGATCCCAAGGCGGCTCTAGTGGATGCACTAGTAGCACCTTGGACCTTCAAACTAGCTTATGTGTTCCCGCCGTTTCCTCTCATCCCCAGGCTGGTAGCCAGGATCAATCAGGAGAGGGCGTCGGTGATTTTGATAGCTCCTGCGTGGCCACGCAGGACTTGGTATGCAGATCTGGTGAATATGTCATCGGCTCCACCATGGAAGCTACCTTTGAGAGACCTTCTTGTTCTAGGTCCGTTCGACCCACTCCAGCTGACTGCTTGGAGATTGAACGCTTGATCTTATCAAAGCGAGGGTTCTCAGATTCTGTTATTAATACTCTTGTTCAGGCCTGAAAGCCTGTAACCAGAAAAATTACCACATAATTTGGTATATCTGTTGGTGTGAATCTGCAGGATTCCCTTGGGACAAGGTTAAGATTCCTAAGAGTCTATCCTTCCTTCGAGAAGGATTGGAAAAAGGATTATCTGCAAGTTCCTTGATGGGACAGATTTCTGCCTTGTCTGTGTTACTTCACAAAAAGCTGGCAGCTGTGCCAGATGTTCTAGCCTTTGTTCAGGCTCTGGTTAGAATCAAGCCTGTTTACAAAATTTTGACTCCTCCTTGGAGTCTCAACCTAGTTCTTTCAGTTCTTCAGGGGGTTCCGTTTGAACCCTTACATTCCGTTGATATTAAGTTATTATCTTGGAAAGTTTTGTTTTTGGTTGCAATTTCTTCTGCTAGAAGAGTTTCAGAATTATCTGCTCTGCAGTGTTCTTCTCCTTATCTGGTGTTCCATGCAGATAAGGTGGTTTTGCGTACTAAACCTGGTTTTCTTCCAAAAGTTGTTTCTAACAAAAACATTAACCAGGAGATAGTTGTGCCTTCTTTGTGTCCTAATCCAGTTTCAAAGAAGGAACGTTTGTTGCACAACTTGGATGTAGTTCGTGCTCTCAAATTTTACTTAGCAGCTACTAAGGATTTCAGACAAACTTTGTCTTTGTTTGTTGTTTATTCTGGTAAACGGAGAGGTCAAAAAGCAACTTCTACCTCTCTCTCCTTCTGGATTAAAAGCATTATCCGATTGGCTTATGAGACTGCCGGACGGCAGCCTCCTGAAAGAATCACAGCTCACTCCACTAGGGCTGTGGCTTCCACATGGGCCTTCAAGAACGAGGCTTCTGTTGATCAGATATGTAAGGCAGCGACTTGGTCTTCACTGCACACTTTTTCTAAATTTTACAAATTTGATACTTTTGCTTCTTCTGAGGCTATTTTTGGGAGAAAGGTTTTGCAAGCCGTGGTGCCTTCCATTTAGGTGACCTGATTTGCTCCCTCCCTTCATCCGTGTCCTAAAGCTTTGGTATTGGTTCCCACAAGTAAGGATGACGCCGTGGACCGGACACACCTATGTTGGAGAAAACAGAATTTATGTTTACCTGATAAATTACTTTCTCCAACGGTGTGTCCGGTCCACGGCCCGCCCTGGTTTTTTTAATCAGGTCTGATAATTTATTTTCTTTAACTACAGTCACCACGGTAACATATGGTTTCTCCTATGCAAATATTCCTCCTTAACGTCGGTCGAATGACTGGGGTAGGCGGAGCCTAGGAGGGATCATGTGACCAGCTTTGCTGGGCTCTTTGCCATTTCCTGTTGGGGAAGAGAATATCCCACAAGTAAGGATGACGCCGTGGACCGGACACACCGTTGGAGAAAGTAATTTATCAGGTAAACATAAATTCTGTTTTCCATCTTAATACGAGGAGAATCCACTGCTTCATTTATTACTTGTGGGAATACAGAACCTGGCCACCAGGAGGAGGCAAAGACACTCCAGCCAAAGGCTGAAATACCTCCCCCCCCCCACTCCCCTCATCCCCCAGTCATTCTTTTCCTCTTCTACTTCTTCGATCTCATGGATGGAAGATAAACTCGGGAAAGAGTTCTCTGGTTCCCAGTACCAGAGTGGAGTTCCTGGACACGATAATAGACTTCATATCCATGTAGATATTACTGACAGAGACGTTGCAAAATTGCTTCCAACTGTCTTGCCCTTCAAACCTCCTCAAGGCCATCCATGGCCCTGTGTATGGAGGTGATTGGACTCATGGTATCAAGTATAGATGTCATTCCATTCGCCAGGTTCCATCTCCGTCCTCTTGAGTTGTGCATGCTGAGGCAATGGAACGGATCACTCAGATCTATCCCAACTGATCTCTCTGGACACCCGGGCAAGGGACTCCTTCTCTTAGTGGCTTCGTCCAGATCAGCTGTCCCAGGGGACATTCTTCCTGGGACCATCCTGGGAGATTGTGACTACTGATATGAGCCTCTCAGGATGGGGAGCTGTTTGGGGTTCCAGGAAGGCACAGGGCAGGTGGAGTCGGGAGAAGTCGCTTCTTCCGATCAACATCTTGGAACTTCAAGAGATCTTCAAAGCTCTGAGGTTGTGGCCCCTCCTGGGGTTGTCCCAGTTCATCAGATTCCAGTCGGACAACATTACCTCGGTGGCTTACATCAACCACCAGGGGGGAACAAGAAGCTCCCCAGCCATGAGGGAAGTATCTCGGATTTTGGAATGGGCAGAGGCCCACAACTGCTCGCTGTCAGCGATCCACATCCCGGCTGTGGACAACTGGGAAGCAGATTTTCTCAGCAGACAATCGTTTTATCCGGAGGAATGGTCTCTTCACCCCAAAGTGTTTGTGGAGATTTGCAACAGATGGGGGACTCCGGAGATAGATCTCATGGCGTCCGGACTAAACTTCAAGCTACCCAGATACGGGTCGCGATCCAGGGATCCCCAGGTGGAGCTGCTAGATGCTTTAGTGGTGCCTTGGGGATTCAACCTAGTCTACATATTTCCACCATTACCACTTCTACCTCGAGTAGTGGCCCGCATCAAGCAGGAGCAAGCGTCAACTATTCTATTGCTCTGTCGTGGCCGCGGAGGATGCGGTTTGCGGATCTGGTGGGGATGTCATCATCTCCTCCGTGGAGGTTGCCCTGTCGCAGGGATCTGCTGGTACAGGGACCCTTTGTGCATCAAAATCTAGATTCTCTGAGGCTGACTGCGTGGAAATTAAAGGGACAGTCTAGTATAAATTAAACTTTCATTATTCAGATAGGACTTTTAATTTTAATCAACTTTCCAATTTACTTTTATCATCAAATTTGCTTTTTTCTCTTGGTATTCTTAGTTTAAACTAAACCTAGGTAGGCTCATATGCTAATTTCTAAGCCTTTGAGGGCTGCCTCTTATCACATGCTTTTTAAATCTCTTTTCAACACAAAGAGACTAAAAGTACACGTTGGCCATATAGATAAAACTATGTTCAGGCACAGGGGGTTATTTAAGATTTAGCACAAAACAATGCTAAATTTAAGACAATAGATAATAATAATAAACAGTCACAGTCATGTGATCAGGGGGCTGGAAGAAGGTTCCTAGATACAAGGTAATCACAGAGGTAAAGTGTATATTAATATAACTGTGTTGGTTATGCAAAACTGGGGAATGGGTAATAAAGGGATTATCTATCTTTTAAAACAATAACAATTCTATGGTAGACTGTCCCTTTAAACGCCTAGTCTTAGCCAAGAGGGTTTTTTTCTGAGTGTGTGATTGATACTCTCATTCAAGCCAGGAAGCCGGTCACCTGACGCATCTATCATAAGGTGTGGAGGACCTACTTACTCTGGTGTGAGACTCGTGGGTATTCCTGGAATAAGGTCAGAGTATCCAGGATACTTTCCTCCCTCCAGGATGGTTTGGAGAAGGGACTTGCCGCCAGTTCCTTAAGGGGACAGATCTCGGCTCTATCTGTGTTGCTACACAAGAAGCTTGCTGAGCTTCCTGATATACATTCTTTTGTTCAGGCTCTAGCCAGGATCAGGCCTGTATTTAGAAATTCTGTTCCTCCTTGGAGTTTGAATCTGATTCTTATGATTTCGCAGAGGACTCCGTTTGAGCCTATGCATTCTTTTGACAATAAGTTACTGTCTTGGAAGGTTCTTTTTCTACTGGCTATTGCTTAGGCGTGCAGAGTCTCTGAGTTGGTGGCCTTGCAATGTGAGCCTCCTTACCTGTTTTTTCATGCCGATACGGCTGTCCTTCGCACTGGGTTGGGATTTCTTCCTAAGGTTGTGTCTGATCGCAACATTAATCAGGAGATTTTAGTTCCTTCCTTGTGTCCTAACCCTTCTTCTCCAGAAGAACGGTTACTTCATAACTTGGATGTGGTTCAAGCTTTGAAGTTTTACCTTCAGGCTACGAAGGATTTCAGACAGACTTCAGCATTGTTTGTGATCTATTCAGGGAAGCGCAAAGGGCAGAAGGCTTCTTCTACTTCCCTATCTCTTTGGCTGAGGAGCATGATTCGCCTGGCTTATGAGACAGCGGGACATAAGCCTTCTCAGATGATTACGGCTCACTCAACTAGAGCTGTGGCTTCTTCTTGGGCCTTTAAGAATGAAGCCTCTATGGATCAGATTTGTAAGGCGGCTACCTAGTCCTTGCATACTTTTCAAAGTTTGACAATTTTGACGTGTTTTTACAGGCTGTGGTGCCCTCAGACTAGGGTCTGCCTCCTTCTTTTTTTTTTTTTTTTTTTTTTTTTTTTTTTTTTCTTTCTTCATTCAGTGTCCTCCTAGAGCTTGGTTATTTGTTTCCCACAAGTAATGAATGAAGCTGTGAACTCTCCTCGTATTAAAATAGAAAACATTAATTATGCTTACCTGAACATTTTATTTCCATCTGTACGTTGGGCGGACCTAAATTTCTTTTGTTTTTCTTCTGGCACCATTTATACACTGATATTTCTCCTATTGTTCCTTGTTACCTCGGCAGAATGACTGGGGGATGAGGGGAGTGGGGGGAGGTATTTAAGCCTTTGGCTGGGCTGTATTTGCCTCCTCCTGGTGGCCAGGTTCTGTATTCCCACAAGTAATGAATGAAGCCATGGACTCTCCTCGTACAGATGAAAATAAAAATATCAGGTAAGCATAATTTTATGTTTTTGCGCTCCACTTGTAATCTGGCCCTAAATGGGTATATCCTATTTCTTTCTTTGTTTCTAGCCTGTTTTTTTTTTTGTTTTTTTTACTTTAGGTCTATTCAGATATTGCATTTGTCTGTTTGTGGTCTTTTAAAAGAGTTTTTTTTTCTATGCTACTAAGACCTTGCCTTTTCTTATAGGAACCATACTGGTGGTAGAAAGTTATCTTCAGTGCCCAGTTTCGGATTAGCTCCTGCACAGGGGATGTAGTTCCTATGAGATTCCTCTCTCCATAAATGTTTTACAACTTTAGATAATTATTTCTGGCTCTAAAGCTCAAATAGCTTGATTATATTTGTATAATTTATCATGGCAGCATGAAGGCAACTATCAGAGGTGTTGATATCTGTAGTGTGATTTATGAAATTTATATAAGACACTGAGTACAATTAAACATCAGAGTCATCAGTAGATTTGACTCAGGGAGTGGTCTCTCTACATGAATGGGATTCTGACTAGCCCAAAAGAACTTTGTACTCAGATCTATCTACACAACAAAAGGGTGAGCTCTAATAAATAACTAGTACTAACCTCAATGATATATGAGCATATAAATGCAATTAGAATTGCCAGCAATTTGGCATATTAAAGGAAAGTTCAATTTCAGATTAAAAAGTGTATCTTTCTTCCCAACGATGGCAGCCTCCTCCTCACCAACAATGGTCCAGAAATACTATATAAAAGACAAAACAAAGGGGCGCCTCATGTGTAGTAACATCAAATAAGCACAAAGCCACAGAAAAAAAGCCAAATGGGTACTCACAAGGCTCTGGAGCACACCTATGTGCTTGTAGGGACAGGCTGCAGATTTTATCAGGTGTGACAGCTCACCCACAGAGGATATCAGTCATTAAATGTAAGATGAGCACACTTATGTGCTAGTAGGAGCAAGCTGGCATATTATGGTAAGGTGTGTCAGCTCACCACCATGGACTTTTCCTTAGGATGCAATATCCAAAAGGGTCAGACTTCTGTGTTAGGTTCCACTCCAAGCACCACTCCAAGCACCACTCCAATACTATTTATTTAAAACAAATTAAAATACATGTACAAAGGAGTGAACTAGGGGCATACAGGCCTGAGGAAACGGCGTATGAACCGAGAAACGCGTTGCATTTACAGGGGGCTTGACTGTATGCCCATAGTTCACTCCTTTGTACATGTATTTTAATTTGTTTTTAATAAATAGTATTTTTTAATTTGTAAAAATACTCTTGTGAGTGATTTTACTTGCCTGCACCTGCTTGGAGTGGAACCTAACACACAGATGTCTGCCACTTTTGGATATTGCATCCTAAGGAAAAGTCCATGGTGGTGAGCTGACACACCTTACCATAATATGCCAGTTTGCTCCTACTAGCACATAAGTGTGCTCATCTTACATTTAATGACTGATATCCTCTGTGGGTGAGCTGTCACACCTGATAAAATCTGCAGCCTGTCCCTACAAGCACATAGGTGTGCTCCAGAGCCTTGTGAGTACCCATCTGGCTTTTTTTCTGTGGCTTTGTGCTTATTTGATGTTACTACACATGAGGCGCCCCTTTGTTTTGTCTTTTATATTGTACTCAAATCTAGCAGTTCTTGTATGGCAGACACATTACTTTCTTTCTTTTTTAGATACCTATTTTTTTTTTAGCAAGACTTTCAAGAGCTTCCTATGACTATATGGTTACCGAATCAGTGTTCCCTTAGAATAATGTGTTTTTTGTTGTTTTTTTCCCCAAATAACGTGCTAGTTTTCTGAAGCCTGGAAACACGTAGCAGTTTTCTTGTGAATTCTGTGTCTGTTCTGCAGGTATTGGATATTAGGATATATATATATATATATATATATATATATATATATATATATATATATATATATATATATATATATATATAAATTATTTTTCTGCAGCTATACGTTTAATGTGTTTGCTTCAGGGTTAGTAGCTATTGGTAGAAAGATCTTTTAGATTCTTCTGTCTAAGACCTAGGCAGAAGATATTATACCCAACTTACTTTGGCATTTATATGATTCCATAAGTACTTCATATGACTTTTTAGCACTGATGGTTTTTCTACAAGAGTGCAAAAGAAAACCTGATTTTATAGTTACGTTCATTTCTAATTACTGTGAGTAGACCTGTATGAAGACCACCCTGTTTGCTACACATTTTTGATTTACACATAGTGAGGAAGTTTGAATAGACACTAGGGGCTACATAAATTAAAATGATCTATCTATGACTCCAAATACACATTTTCTATTTAGTCTGTAATTACAAATGGGCGTGCAGCTATTCACCTCATTCTCATTTTTTAAGCCAATTGGGAGCAGGACATATCTAGTGCAAATAGATCCTGCCATTCTTCTCTTTCTGTTCATCTACCGTGAAGTCATCCTGTTAGCTAATTTGGGTTTTGTCATTTTCACTTAGTTATATTTGGGGGGCTGAACACTTACCAAGCACATTAGAGATCTAAGTAATGTAATAAATTAACATTTTAAATTGTAAGTTGTACACTGACCTTTTCAACTTTCTAGAGGCTTATGATGACATTTTATTTTATTCCCCATCAACCCACAATTGATGGGCATAAGACTTGCCCATAAGTGATGTTTCTCTTTTGTGGTGCAATGAGATACCAGATTTTAGGTTATTAGGGCTATTAATGGCACATCTAAGTGGTGTTTTAAGGCCATTGTTTACAGGCTGTTCACCAAGTTAAGATAAAAAGTGATTTTAATGATGTTGATAAAGTGTGGATATTTCAGGAATACAACATCAGCACACTTTTATTTTCCAAAAACGAAAACTGAAAGAATCAGGATGAATTATGGGAAAACTTTGGTTTTTAAAAAGTAGTCCGCAAAAGTAGCACAGGCAAACGTTTTTGTTGAAGAATTAAAAGTGTGATTGTGAGCATTGTGTGTTTTAGGCCTAACTTAATTGTACTTTGCGTCCTCAGATCACCACGCTTGTGACAAGCGCATTTCTCATAGTAAAGGTCATCATGTCAGAGGTGAGTGAGTGATATTAATGTTAAATGAAGAAAAGGAGAGAGAAAAATTATACAAATTATACACAGACACACACTATTGAAAAATATTACTATAAAGGTTACCTCTTGGTTAAAAATATACCAGTCTTGAGAGAAAGTTGTAGACTGCTTAGTGTTACATAAGGAAAAGCCCTGTCTCATGGTTGTATACAAAGGGCTCAATAAGGACTTGATGCCTTAATGAAAGATTGCCAAAAAAACAAACAAAACCAATCAACCTTTGTACCCAACAAGTGCCCATGAGCCCTGAGATCTATAATTTATATGTGCATTTATTCCTATCATTTAGGACTTTGTATGCAAACTGAGTCACAAAATAGAGAGATTGAGACAGTTTCACATAATTAATTTGGAACATGGCCACTTCCCTGTAACTATAATTGTACGATAGGTACTTGGTACCTTCCGCATATTTATTATGGTTGGGTCTGCATTTATAAAATGGTTTTGGTTGCCTTTTACTATTTGCAGTTATTGCAACTACATTGATGATCATTTTGTAATATCATGAGCATATTATTTAAAATTATAGCTTTTCTGTAATTTTTAAAGTTACATATATACAAAAGAGCTAAATTTGTTAGGTTTCCATACATCTATTTGTTAAGGGTTAATCTTCACGGCAGCCTGTAATTTATATATGTTGTAATAAGTCACCCAGAAAATTTGGTTTGGGATTTTTTTCTGTAATAGGGAAACTGTTTTGCTTCCTGTTCTCAGGGAATCCGCTATTTAAAAAAGCCTTAACCCATTTAACCTCTCTTTTCCCCCTGCTGAAACTATTGTTTGTAATCATAATTCTTCGGATCCTTGATGTCCTTAGTATTAAAGTGTTTTGTGCTTCAGAACATTCCAGAAACAATAAAAACCTTCCTCCTTGTTTGTACAATGCAAGTCACTGTGTAAGAAGCTTTTGTAAAATACTTTGTACTATTCTGCCTATGCTTAAAGGACCAGCAAATACTGTAGATTTGCATAATTAACACATGCATGATAAGAGAATGCAATATCACTTAGTCTGAACTTTTGAAATTTGTAATAATAAAAAAAAATCTACTAATCATTTAAAGCTATGTCTATTTCCACTCCTGTATCACGTGACAGCCATCAGCCAATCACAAATGCAAATATGTATATTCTGTGAATTCTTGCACATGCTCAGTAGTAGCTGGTGAATCAAAAAGATTAAATTTAAAAAGACTGCACATTTTGTTAAAGAAAGTAAATTGGAAAGTTGTTTAAAATTACATATCTGAATCATGGAAATTTTAATTTTGACTTGAGTGTCCCTTTTAAGGTTAATATTAGGATGTTTGTAAACGTTAAACTTATGCAAATGAAGCTAATATGTAACTTATATTTCTTTCCTAAGATATGGTGAGTCCACGACGTCATCAATTACTAGTTGTAATATCACTCCTGGCCAACAGGAGGAGGCAAAGGTCACCACAGCAAAGCTATTAAGTGTCACTCCCCTACCCATAAACCCCAGTCATTCTCTTTGCCTCTGTCAATGGAGGAGGTGAAGTTCTGGTGTCTGAAGAAAATTGGATTTCTTTCGCTACAAGCTGGGTCTATAGCCGTAGTCCACGTTAATCCCTTCAGTATTTTAGTGGTGGCTTTAAAGCAGTTAAGAACCTGTAAGGTGGGACTTGCTGCGTATTACAAACATTGTGCTTCCCTACTATAGAAAGCCAGAGTAGGTTTACTCTGTTCTTTCTTTTTTTTTTTTTTTTTTTTTTTCTACAGGTCTCTGTGAAGAGTGGCGTCTTTTCATACCTTGTAAGCTGTCCTCCTGCCGGACGACTAGATTGTAGGTAAGTGCCTTTTTGCCTTCTAGGTACGAGACTAGCACTTTAATACTGCAGCATTTATGGGGACAATTTTAGATCCTTAGTAGGATTGTGGCTTGGCAGAGCGCAGGCACAACTTATGCATGTGAGGAGACTAAGGGTTAATCTTTCTTATAGTCATGAAGGAGTTAACCTTGCTTAAACTGGCTCTTATTTTTTCTTTGGAGGCATAAGAATTATAGAGAAGCGGTAGTCCTGGAGAGTATAATTAAAACGTCTTTATTTCAAACTCAGATTAAAAACGAATGGCAGTCACAAGTAAAAGCATACCAGGTGTGGCACTGTTTGGCTTACGCGTTTCGGCTGAGAGCCGTAGTCATAGCCTATAGTGCTGTGTGACACACCCCTCTAAATACTCATACCTAAAATCCTATTGGTTAAAAGTTAGAACACACCTGTTGATTACATACTCTATACAAAGAAGACTAATATAAACAGAACCTCCTAAGCAATAAACCTGACGAATTTGACAAATACAGAATTAACTTATACATGGAATAAGCATATTGCAGAATGAAAAATACACACCAAACCTACAAAAATCGAAATAGTGCAATAAACAATGTGCAAAATCTCAAAACATACATTGTGTACAATGTGTACCATATTAGCTATAGATATTCTCACTTTAACAAAGAATATGAGGGTTCAAAAGTCAAAACCTGTAATACACATTGAAAAGTCTAATACTGTTCAGGCGGACCCTAACCCTATAACATAATGATAAATCTTAATCATAAGCAATAATATGGGTTAAAATTTCTAAGTTACATGATTATCCAAGGGTAAAGTATATATGAAAAAATGAAATCAAATGCCTGAATAGCGCAAGAGAGATTACCGCGTCCTAAACCGGTAAATGTGACATGCATAGGAGTAGCTCACAGAGAGCTAGGGAGCCCAAACCAGTTACCACAAATTCATGATATCATACTTGGAGTTGAGCCCATTTGGAATACGAGTGCCCATTGTAAAAATCCAATGGGCTTCTCTCAACTCCAGCATGCGATCTATGGAACCTCCCCTTTTAGGTCTGTGAACCCTTTCTATAGCACTCCAAGAAAAGGAAGAAAGGTTCCCTCCATGGTAGACCCCGAAATGCTGGACTACAGGGGTACTCGATTTAACTGTAGTAAAAGAGGAAAGGTGTTCCCTAATTCTGGTGTTTACATCTCTGGAGGTGAGACCTATGTATTGAATTTTACATGAGGAGCAGTTGAGTACATAAATCACATTAGTACATGTGCAATTTAAGAGTGTTTTGATGTTAAATGTTTTCCCTGTAACATAACTTGTAAATGTATTTCCAGTGCGTACAAAGTCACACGGTTTGCATTTTCTGTGGCCGCATTTATGCATGCCCTGATGTCTGATCCACGCACAAGCATCATTAGTCTTAGTGGGCAACATAGTTGGAGATAGCTATCTCCAACTATGTTGCCCACTAAGACTAATGATGCTTGTGCGTGGATCAGACATCAGGGCATGCATAAATGCGGCCACAGAAAATGCAAACCGTGTGACTTTGTACGCACTGGAAATACATTTACAAGTTATGTTACAGGGAAAACATTTAACATCAAAACACTCTTAAATTGCACATGTACTAATGTGATTTATGTACTCAACTGCTCCTCATGTAAAATTCAATACATAGGTCTCACCTCCAGAGATGTAAACACCAGAATTAGGGAACACCTTTCCTCTTTTACTACAGTTAAATCGAGTACCCCTGTAGTCCAGCATTTCGGGGTCTACCATGGAGGGAACCTTTCTTCCTTTTCTTGGAGTGCTATAGAAAGGGTTCACAGACCTAAAAGGGGAGGTTCCATAGATCGCATGCTGGAGTTGAGAGAAGCCCATTGGATTTTTACAATGGGCACTCGTATTCCAAATGGGCTCAACTCCAAGTATGATATCATGAATTTGTGGTAACTGGTTTGGGCTCCCTAGCTCTCTGTGAGCTACTCCTATGCATGTCACATTTACCGGTTTAGGACGCGGTAATCTCTCTTGCGCTATTCAGGCATTTGATTTCATTTTTTCATATATACTTTACCCTTGGATAATCATGTAACTTAGAAATTTTAACCCATATTATTGCTTATGATTAAGATTTATCATTATGTTATAGGGTTAGGGTCCGCCTGAACAGTATTAGACTTTTCAATGTGTATTACAGGTTTTGACTTTTGAACCCTCATATTCTTTGTTAAAGTGAGAATATCTATAGCTAATATGGTACACATTGTACACAATGTATGTTTTGAGATTTTGCACATTGTTTATTGCACTATTTCGATTTTTGTAGGTTTGGTGTGTATTTTTCATTCTGCAATATGCTTATTCCATGTATAAGTTAATTCTGTATTTGTCAAATTCGTCAGGTTTATTGCTTAGGAGGTTCTGTTTATATTAGTCTTCTTTGTATAGAGTATGTAATCAACAGGTGTGTTCTAACTTTTAACCAATAGGATTTTAGGTATGAGTATTTAGAGGGGTGTGTCACACAGCACTATAGGCTATGACTACGGCTCTCAGCCGAAACGCGTAAGCCAAACAGTGCCACACCTGGTATGCTTTTACTTGTGACTGCCATTCGTTTTTAATCTGAGTTTGAAATAAAGACGTTTTAATTATACTCTCCAGGACTACCGCTTCTCTATATTTCTACATTTTGCCAGTGTATCCTGGACTGTTAAGCTGTTAAGCTGTGGGGAGGTGTGTGCGTGCAGCTAATAGTGATTGGTGATTCTTCAGCATCGGTACTTTCCACGGATTGGTTACTGCTGATTGACGCTCTGACTAGCCAATAGGATCTAGCGCTCATCGAAGAGGAGAGACGCTGTACATCTGCAGACCCACGAGGACGCCAAGCAGCTGAGCCGGTGAAGAAACGAGCACTTGGAGATGGTATAAGGTACCCGTGCAAAGTGTCCGGTATAGTAAGCAGGCTTGGGCAACAGTGGGGGATTTATCTTGACCAATTCGCCTATGCAGCTACCTATAAAAGTCTCCTTAAGCTGTCATACAGTTTGGATTACACTGCACTATTAACTATCAGCTGACCTTAAGTGGTTTCTCACGCATTTGTTTTAGCACTACTGAGTTCCTTCTTTTGTATGTTTGAGGCATAAGAATTCCCTGATAATATTTATTATATCTAGAGTCTGGGCTGTGTGTTATGGCACTGTACTGTGTAAAATTTGGCCCATATGTATTCTATCTTGTCAGCTAGTCGCTTCAGTAATGGATCAGCTGGAGGGCGGGCTTTGTCTGAGCGGGTTGGCTAATTTGCTTGCTTTACAAACTGCGCAGTTCATTTTCCCTCTGGTCACATGACCTCCTTCTTTTTTTCCGCTCCCTTCTATTGGAGCAGTGTCGGCTATTTTCTACGAGGTCTACAGCAGCATCCCGTGTCTGACAGTAGTCCAGAAAGGGCAGGTAGGCACCTCAGCTCTGCTGAGATTTAGAGGCTGTCATTGGGAGGTTTTATTTTTAAACACAACTCGACCACTCTGCTTTTTTCCATAGTTGCCGATTTGAGCAGAGAGTAATTTAAAGGGAAAGTTCCTTTTTCTAAGTGCATATTCTTTTCTTTTTTTTTCTGATAACAAAAAAGACACTTGTGACACTTAACACCAAAAAAATAAAAAAACTTTTTCTTAAAGGACGTCAGAGTAATTTCTGTTCCTTTAGTAACTTCAAAGGAAAGTCTTCCTCTTCTTCTTCCAAACAGGAGCAGTCCAAGTCTTCTTGGAAGGCAAATCAGTCCTGTAACAAGGGGAAGCAATCTAAGAAACCCGCAGCTGAGTCTGTCAGTATGAAGGGTTTGTCCCTTTTCCGGGATCAGATCAAGTGGGGGGCAGACTTTCTCTGTTCTAACAAGCCTGGATAAGAGATGTTCCAAATCCCTGGGCTGTGGACATAGTATGCGCAGGGTTACAAAATAGAATTCAAGACTCTTCCTCCCAGGAGCAGGTTCCTCCTCTCAAGATTATCTTATTATTCTTGAATTGCATTCGAGAGTGATAGTTCCAGTTCCTTTAAGGGAACAGGGCCTAGGATTCTATTCAAATCTGTTTATAGCTCCCAAAAAAGAGGGGACTTTTCATCCTATTCTGGACCTAAGGTGTCTCAAACTGTTTCTCAGGGTACCATCCTTCAAAATGGAAACTATTCGTTCCATTCTTCCCTTGGTCCAAGAGGGTCAGTTCATGACGACCATAGACATGAAGGATGCATATCTTCATGTTCCCATCCACAGGGATCATCACAAGTTCCTAATATTTGTTTTTCTAGACGAGCATTTTCAGTTTCTGGCTCTTCCGTTTGACCTTGCCACAGCTCCCAGAATTTTCTAAACTGCTGTCTACTGTTCAGCAATCAGTGGCTCAATGTATGGAGGTAATTGGTCTAATGTTCGTTCCATGGACATCATTCCCTTTGCTTAATTCCATTTGAGAGCTCTGCAGTTGTGCATGCTCGTCCAATGGAACGGGGACCATTCTGATTCATCTCAGAGGATAGAGATAGATCGGAGGACAAGAGACTCTATTCCGTGGTGGCTCTCTCAGGAGCATCTGTCTCGGGGCACTTGCTGCCGGAGGCCTTCCTGGGTAATTTTGACCACGGACGCCAGCCTGCTGGTTTGGGGAGCTGTCTGAGACTCGTTAAAGGCTCTCCCCATAAATATCTTGGAGTTAAGAGCAATTTACAATGCTCTGATGGCTTGGCGTCAGTTGTCCTTAGCCCAATTTATCAGGTTCCAGTCTGACAATGTCACCTCAGTGGCTTACATCAACCATCAGGGAGGAACTCTGAGTTCCTTAGCCATGAAAGGAGGTGGCTCGGATTGTTCAGTGGGCAGAAGTTCACAATTGCTGTCTGCCATCCACATTCCCGAGAGTGGACAACTGGGAAGCAGATTTTCTGAGTAGACAGACATTTCACCCCGGGGAGTGGGCTATTCATCCGGAGGTGTTCTCCAGGTTAACCCTCAAATAGGGGGTGCTGGAGTTGGATCTGATGGCATCTCGGCAGAATGCCCAGCTTCCAAGGTACGGTTCAAGGTCAAGAGATATGCAGGCTGCCCTGGCGGTTCCTTGGGATTTCAGTCTGGCATATCTGTTTCCTCTGTTTGCTCTCCTTCCATGAGTCATCACTCGTATCAAACAGGAGAGAGCTTCAGTAATTCTAATAGCTCCTGCGTGGCCTCACAGGATCTGGTATGCAGACCTAGTGAAGATGTCATCTCTTCCACCTTGGAGGTTTCCTCTGAGGAAGGACCTTATAACTTGGGGTCCATTCCTTCATCCAAATCTCATTTCTCTGAAGCTGACTGCTTGGAGATTGAACACTTAGTTCTGTCTAAGCATGGTTTTTCTGAGTCTGTCATTGAGACCATGATTAAGGCTCGCAAGCCTGTTACTAGAAAGATTTACCATAAGATATGGTTTAAATACCTTTTTTATTGGTGTGAATCCAAGGGCTGCTCTTGGAGTAGGGTCAGGATTCCTAAGATTTTGTCTCTTTTCCAGGAAGGTCTGGAGAAAGGGTTGTCAGTCAGTTCTCTGAAGGGTTCAAATTTCTGCCTTATCTATTTTATTATACATGCGCCTGGCGGATGTGCCAGATGTTCAATCTTTTTGTCAGGCCCTGGTCAGAATCAGGCCTGTGTTTAAGTCTGTTGCTCCTCCTTGGAGCCTTAATCTTTTTTCTTAAAGTTTTGCACCAGGCTCCATTTGAGTCATTGCATTTCATAGATATTAAGTTATCTTGGAAGGTTTCGTTTCTGGTTGCTATTTCTTCTGCTCAGAGATTTTTGGAACTCTCTGCTTTGCAGTGTCACTCGCCTTACCTTACCTTTCATTCTGATGAGGCGGTTCTTCGTACTAAGTTGGATTTTCTTCCGAAGGATAGAAATATTAATCAGGAAATTGTTGTTTATTCTCTATGTCCTAATCCTCCTTCTGATAAGAAACGTTTGTTACACAACTTGGACATTGTGCGTGCTCTTAAATTCTACTTGTAGTCGACTAAGGATTTTCGCCAGTCCTCTCCCCTTTTTGTTTTTTTCTCTGGAAAGCGTAAGGGTCAGAAAGCTACTGCTACTCCTCTTTCTCTCTGGTTGAGAAGTATAATTTGTTTTGCTTATGAGACTACTGGTCAGCAGCCTCCTGAGAGAATTACAGCTCATTCCACGAGGGCTGTGTCCTCTTCTAGGGCTTTCAAAAATGAGGCTTCTGTGGAACAGATTTGCAAGGCTGCAACTTGGTCCTCTCTGCATACTTTTCCCAAATTTTACAAATTTGATACTTTTGCCTCGGCTAAGGGTTCTTTTGGGAGAAAGGTTCTTCAAGCGGTGGTGCATTCTGTTTAGGTCTGCCTGTCTTGTTCTCCCTCCCTAGTCATCTGTGTCCTCTAGCTTGGGTATTGGTCCCACTAGTAATTGATGAAGTCGTGGACTCGCCATATCTTAGGAAAGAAAACAAAATTTATGTTTACCTGATAAATGTACTTTATTTCCGGATATGGTGAGTCCACGACCCCACCCTTTTCTTTAAAACAGTTATTTTTTACTAAACCTCAGGCACCTCTACACCTTTGTGTTGTTCCTTTTTCCATTTCCTTTCGGTCGAACGACTGGCGTTTATGGGTAGGGGAGTGACACTTAACAGCTTTGCTGTGGTACTCTTTGCTGCCTCCTGCTGGCCAGGAGTGATATTACCACTAGTAATTGATGACGTTGTGGACTCGCTATACCTGGAAATAAATAAATTTATCAGGTAAGCTTAAATATTTAGTTTTTTCATACCCTGTAATTGTTTACAATGCATAATGTAAAGTGTTAAGTCCTACAGTTCACACTCTAGTAAAAGACAGGCAGTGTGTAATGATAATCTTATTCTCTGATTTTAAGGTTTCTATAACTATTGTTACCTCTCTTCTTTGTCTCAGCTGCTGTCTAAGGGAGCATTTGGGTACCTGCTTCCTATTATGTCTTTTGTGTTGGCCTGGCTGGAAACCTGGTTCCTTGACTTTAAGGTTCTAACCCAAGAGGCAGAAGAGGAAAGATGTGAGTTTTTATGCAGTGGTTGGAATGTTCATGATTCCACATTCCGAGTGGGGGGGTGTCAAGTGAGTGTACTGTACATCATTCTGAAAAGAACAGGTGTAGAGTTCTCTGGCTTACATTCAAATCATTTAAGAGAATATTTTGTACCTCACTCCTTTTAAAGGGTCGGTATAGTGCAAAACTTACTTGCTCTAAGTCATGTTAACACCACTGACCATTCAAGTCTCTGTGAGTAACCCCTGCAACAGGAGCAAGAACCACTCATGGTACAGAAAATGACCCTTTGTTAGGTTAAAACACAGACTTGCAGGGTCGGTAGTGCTAAAATTACATTTTCTGAATTATTGTGTGCCCATTTTGCATTATAATGGCCCTTTAAGATAACATAATGGCGATTGGTTAAGTGGTGGAAACGTCACCTCATTGAAAAAACGGAGCTGTTCCGTAGGCGGCCAGAGGTGCTTAGGTTAGCACTGAAACTGCGACAAATGAAAGGTACCTATTAGGTTGATGAATGAAGGTCCCCTTTATTTTTAGTGATGGTAGATCCAAGTGTTTTGGAAACGGTAGAATTTACCATCACTTTAAGTCTGAGTCTGCACTTCCACTCCTGACAGGAGAAAGCCTACAATTTTCATAATTAAACAGAAAAAGAGGACAAAAATAATAAATGTATATTAAAAAAAAATTTTTATAGTGGTTGCACATAATTTAGTTTTTATTGCAATCTCAAACTTATTAATGTCCCATAAGGGTTAGATTACAAGTGGAGCGCTGATTTATCGCACGCCCCCACACGTGTAAATATACTATTTGCGGACGCGCAATAAATAACCAGCCATTACAAGTAGCTGTTTATTGCTACTGCAAGTTTGTGCATTTATGAAATTAATCAGAGCTCAAATCTCTGGTTAATTCTATAAATATGTCCCAAATGCCCCCAGAATACAGCGTTATATATATGACATTATGTTAGCCTTATATTCTAATTTGCGCTGTGTCCCAGGAAAACGGCAAACCGGAAGTGGCGTGTGATACACATCATACACTTCCGGTTTCGCCGATCTTAATATTCAGTGTATATCAATCAGCTAGAAAAAGGGGGAAGTGACATCACCACATGTCTGTTTCACTTTTATTATTATCACCATGGAAACCATATAAAATAGAACAATTGTTAGTCCTATATTTAGATTTCCCATGCCTGGTCGGAAGAGGCTTATTTTTTTTCTAAGGTAACTAGCTACTTTTGAAGTTTAAGGTTGCTTGTTAGGCCCCTAAATGACAAATAGTATGTTACTTAAAAACAAGTGAATGGAAAATGTGTTTGGGAAAAATACCAAAGTAATAAATGTCATATGGAATAAGATAAAAGATTCTTATTAAAAGATTTCCCTATATAAAATTAATATCACTCAGTCATTTGATGATTTTTTTTTTTTTAAAACTTATACCCTTTACCAGCTTATCAGCTGTTTTATTGTATTTCATTTTATTGTATTTCATTTTGTGATTTAGATTTTATTATGTTTGTGGTTTTATCCACAACTGTATGTTTTTAATATAGATTTACATATTTATTGTCAAGTGGATCCACTTTTTGTATCTTGTTTGTATACCAAGCTATAAGTAGCATATAAATATATTATTTATACTCCCCAGTATAACTTATTTTATTTTTAAAACTCTTGTAACTACCAGTGTCTTAGCCTTTTAGGAGGCGCTCTGTGTATTCATTTTAACACTACATTCACTTTTTTCGGGTGCTGGTACCCACAATACTAGGAGCCACAGACACAAGGTTGAGCGCTGTCAGATTTTAACAGATAAATTTCCTTTTTGTTCATAGTAAAATGTAGCATTTAAATATGTTGAATACTTTTTTGCCTGAAGAAATATAAAGTAAACTCTGCTTAAATGCAAATTGAAACTTATACTACAGAATCAGTTGTTTATTTTTTACTAATGCTCATTGACTGAAAGGTGCTTACTACTAATGTTCATTGGCTGACAGGTGCTGACACAGCTGTATGAGTTTCACTTTAATCAGCACTTCACATTTAAATACTGCTTTTTGATATGGATGATGGGCATAAAATGCCCCACTAAGGAGGACACCCAAGGTAGCCGGGCATTTGTACATCCTTTGGCTGTGAGAAAAGTATATAGTTCCTCAGCACCAATGGCTTGAGGGAGTGTACCCTCCACATAGCCGGTGGAGGAGAAAACAAAATGACTTGGACCTCACTCTTTTCAGGATATAAATAGGGAAATATCTTGGTAAACAGCAGCCTGCTTCTTATGTAAAGAGCAACAGTAATTTGCTACACCTGTGTACGTGTTCTAAAAAGCTTTCTTTGCTTGTCTGTCTACTTCACAGGGTACTTGGCTGCTCAGGCAGCTGCTGCCTATCCTTCTCATCCCTATACAGGAGCACTCTCTGATGGTCAGTTCTACTCCCCTCCTGAGTCCTTTGCAGGTGAGAGAATATTTCCTAATTGAAGATGGTGTCCTTTTTGTGATTCATTCAATAATATATATATGTGTGTGTGTGTTTTATTTCTCTGTTAGATGCAACTTTTCACATTAGACATACATACAAACATCCTTAATGTATACAGAGATAAAGAAAATACACATCCACAAAGAATACATTGTACATTTTGGACTAAAAGGGATAGGAACGTCAAAATTAAACTTGCAGTATTCCGATAGAGCATGTCATTTTAAGACACTTTTAAATTCACTTCTATTTTCAAATGGGCTTTGTTTTCTTGGTAACTCTTGTTGAAAAATAATACACACATATCCTACACTAGTAGGAGCTGCTGCTAATTGGT
This sequence comes from Bombina bombina, assembly GCF_027579735.1. NCBI lineage: Eukaryota > Metazoa > Chordata > Amphibia > Anura > Bombinatoridae > Bombina > Bombina bombina. Next base: position 1,119,635,937 of record NC_069499.1, read on the forward strand.
GCCTGCACACATTTGTCTTTTTGTGATTGGCTGACTAGATGTGTTCATCTTGCTGCCAGTAGTGCATTGATGTTTCTTCAGCAAAGGATAACAAGAGAGCAAAGCACATTTTGGTAATGTAAGTAAATTGGAAAGTTTTTTAAAATGGTATGTTCTATACAAATCATGAACATTTTGGAGTTTCCTGTCTTTTTTTAAGTTTGTATGTTTTCAAAACAGGAGAATGTGCCTATGTTTGTTTTTATTTTAATGCCACAATTAGTTTTCATTTAAACTTCTAAAAGGACAGAATACCCATATGCTAAATAGATGCAGCAGAACTGTAAAAAGCTGACAAGAAAATATCTCTTTGTAAAAATTGTTATATTTCCTTCTTAATATGAGGAGAGTCCACGGCTTCATTCCTTACTTGTGGGAATACAGAACCTGGCCACCAGGAGGAGGCAAAGACAACCCAGCCAAAGGCTTACATACCTCCCTCACTACCCTCATCCCCCAGTCAATCTTTGCCTTTCGTCACAGGAGGATGGCAGAGAAGTGTCGGAAGATTCTGAGTAGTCTCTTATGGAGGATAGTACCCTTCGGTATGGGATTGGAGTTTTAAGTAGTCTTGTCAGCCTCTCAGTGAGAGCATTGATGAATGTTAGGGTCTGGAGATGCAGGGAGAATCTTTCTGACTCGTATTAACAGCTCCTAAGCAATCAGTGTTGATGAGTTTTACTGCCTGCTTTTATAACTCAAGTCCATGTCAGGTGCGATGCTACAAGACTGTCAAACTTGAGAGGCTGTGTGTCTGTTCCACAGTGGTGATTCCGGTAAGATTGTTTAATTTTATACTCCTATGATAACGCAAGAAGACAGGGTCACAGTGTGACTCCTTTTATCTGTATGGAATCAAAGGTTAATATCTCCGGAAAGGGATTATTGAACAGGTGGGATTTATGCATAATTTGCTTTATTATGTTTTTATGCTGCGATATGTGAGTTGAGGCTCAGGCAGATGTTGGAACATTCAGGTTTTACTTTAGTTTTTGGATAACTGCCTGTTAGGTTTGGCGTGCTTATTCCAGGAGCACGAGCGGTCCTGCATGGCACACCACGTGACCAGGTGTGGTCTCATTGATTTCCTCTTTTCTTGACCGTGCGGTCTACAGGAGACGAAGCGGTTTCTCTGTGGAGCCTGGGTCATAGGAGGTGGTGAGTGCCCCAGCCATTGGGAGTATAAAGGTGCCATTTATCTTTTCTATAGTCAATCTTTAAAGTGCACGCTATGGAGGACTCTGACACGTTAGAGGGTACTCCCTCTTTACCAAAATCTAATACCTGCTTATATTGTGAGGAGGCTACGGTATACCCGCCTGCTCAATTATGTTCCACATGCCTTGATAAAGTACTTATATCTAAGAAAACCAAGATGTTTAATACCACTGAGCCGTCCACCTTTGAGGGGTCTCCGTCCCGTTAGGTGCGTTCCCTGCTCTCATCTCCTATTACACATGCAGCTTCCCATTGCACTGCTAATCCTCCTTTGGGAGGGGCCCGCTTACCCCCATATTTTACTGAACATCTACAAACGACAGTGTCTGCAGCCTTTAGTGCTTTACCTCACCCTGCTAAGTGAAAGGTCAAATATTTCTATCCTTCCCAGGGGTCATCTACCAACTTGTTGGATTTATCCAATACAAGATTATCCACTGATGAGGACGCCTCTGATAATTCAGAGGATGCTCTTTTTTGGGTCGGAATCTGCTGCCTCTAAACCTCCAGCTGCGGAGGAACCAGACTTTAGATTTAGGATCGAGCATTTACGCTTTCTGTTTAAAAGAAGTGTTGGCTACTTTAGAGATCCAGAGCCTAAATAACCTGATGAACCTTCTATTCCTAAACTTGATAAAGTTTGAGGACAGGGTGTTGCCACAGACTTTCCCAGTTCCTGTAAAGATGGCAAGAATGAATGGGAGAGACTTGGATCTTCTTTTTCCCCTTCTTCTTCCCCTTCTTCCTTTAAGAAATTGTTCCTGGTTCCGGACTCTCAATTAGAGTTGTGGGGTTCTGTCCCTAAGGTTGATGGAGCTATCTCCACGCTTGCTAAGCGCACTACCATCCCGCTTGAGGATAGTTTGTCGTTTAAGGAGCCCATGAATAAGAAGCTAGAAACTCTGTTAAAGATGTTTCAGCACACGGGATAATTATTTCAACCTGGAGCGGCTATTGGTGCGACTTTCTATTGGAGTTGATCAAGGTGGAAACTACCCTTGTCAAGATCCAGGAAAGAATTAAGGCCTTAAGGGTAGCTAATTCTTTTATCTGCGATGCCAATATGCAGATCATTTGCCTGAATGCCAAGACATCAGGCTTTTCTGTTCTAGCTCGTAGGGCACTCTGGCTGAACAAGAAGCCTGCCGAAACAAAATCGGCATGAAGGGGCGGCCCGCGATCCATTGCTGAATCATGTTGTGGGCAGACTATCCCTCTTTGTGGAGGCTTGGCTTGGGGATGTAGACGACCCTTGGGTTCTGGAGGTCATCGCACAAGGTTACAGGATAGGTTTCAAATCTCATCCACCCAGGAGCAGATTCCTCTTCAAGACTAGAAAAACAAGAAGCTTTTCTAGGGTGCGTGAGGGATCTCTCCTCCCTGGGAGTAATTGTGCAGGTTCCTCTAGCAGAGAGAGGTCTGGAGCACTACTCAAACCTCTTTGTGGTCCCAAAGAAGGAGGGTACTTTTTGACCGATTCTGGACCTAAAGTGCTTAAACAAGTTTCTGTCAGCCCCATCGTTTAAGATGGAGGCGATAGGTCCATTCTGCCCTTAGTTCAAGAGGGACAGTTCATGACTACAATAGACTTGAAGGATGCTTACCCTCATGTGCCAATACACAAGGATCACTTCAAGTTCATAAGATTCGCATTTCTGGACCAGCACTTCCAGTTTGTTGCTCTTCCATTTGGCCTAGCTACTGCCCCAAGAGCCTATATGAAGGTTCTGGGGGCTCTGCTCGCAGGGGCGAGATACAGAGGTATTGCAGTAGCGCCATACTTGGACGACATCCTGCTGTCAGATGGCTACAGTCATTTGCACGCTCCTGAGCTCACCTAGGATTATGGTTTCATAAGAAGTAAATTGGAAAATTGTTAATTCTATGCTCTATCTAGTCCATTTAAGTTGTACTTTTACTGTTCCTTTAAACTGAGGAGGTAAATAACATGACAGATACATGCTCCCTTGCAAGTTCTGGGGATAGCATTGTGATTGGCTGTTTAAGGCCCCTTTACAATGGGATGTGGCTACTGAAGAAGTTTTGCGGTAAAATATATTTCTTTCCTATGACATGGAGAGTCCACAACGTCATTCCATTTTCTAGTGGAATATTCATCTCCTGGCCAGCACGAGGAGGCAAAGAGCACCCCAGCAAATCTGTTAAGTGTAACTTCCCTTACACATAATTCCCAGTCATTCTCTTTGCCTCTGTCAATGAAGGATGTGCGAAGTTGGTGGCTGAAGATATTTAATCCTTTTATGGGTACTTTTCCCTGCAAGCAAGGATTGGGGTTATGCTGTTTCCATGTCAATCTCTTTAGTAAGAGTAATGGTGTCTCTTAGCAGTTAGAAAGCGGCGAGGTTGTCTTTGCTTTATTTCTAACATTATTGCTACCACTTTAGTGAAAGCCAGAGTTTGTTACTCTGTTCTTTCTCTGTCTACAGGTCCCTGTTGGCGGTCAAGTGAGGCTTTCAGACCTGCAACTGCTGTGTCTGCTCCGCAGCAGAAGTTTCCCTAGAGGGTAAGTCCTTTCTTATATATTTATTTGACTCATGACTAAGACCTTCTAAAGGGTTTGGTTTATATATTTCTTATATGGTGACTTCTTTCCTTCCTCCTTTTATCCCTGTAAATGCCTCTATTTCGGATATTTAAGGTGCTTCTTTTTTTATAAGGGCTAAAAAATTTCTGGAGACGTTAGTTCAGTGTTTGTGAATGCGGTTTATTTTAGCGCTGCCCTTATCGTAATAGATGCAGCGATCTACTAAGGGGCATGATTTTCTGTGGAGAGTACTACGGGGTTTAATCTCCCTGATCTCTTAGCACTATCTCCTTTGTTCACTAATGTGAAGGGAATGCAATCTAGTTTTTTTTTTATTATTATTATTATTTAAGCTGTTTTCAGTGCTATCGCATCGTTCCCCTTTTGTACTGCTGCTTTGGAGCTGCATGTTGTGCCGGTGTTCATGTGAAGGAGTTTCCACAGACGGTACCGGATTTGCTTTTCCTTTTATTAATTAAATAATTAAAGGCTCATTTGAACAGTATGTTTGGCGTTCTAGGAAGCGCCATTTTAACTAGCTCAGTGGCAGTTCATGTTGTATTAATTTCCCGCCTTGGAGCGTGCGCTAATATCTGTAGAGCTGGCGCATTTTATTTAGAGAAACTGGTTCTCGGCTGATCCCCGTTTTTTTCCCTGCGATTTGAGTCTACAGATAGCAAGTATACTTCTCTCACTATTCAGCCACATAGCTAAATAAAGAGATTTTATGAAGAACTGCCTTTTTAATTTGTGCTTTTTCTTTTAGCATAAATGTTTTGTGCTGTGCCTCCGTTTTTTTTTCTGTTCAGAAAATAGAGAGGTTTTGTCTGCCATCTGGTGACAGTTTTTGGTATTTGATTATAGATGGCATTTTATGTGGTCCTATGTGTCTATTTTAGGTCTCTATTGAGTTTCTTTTATATATGGAGAAAGGTTCCATATTCTAAGTATAAGGATCTTTTTTTGTTGGACTCTCTTTTACAATAAGGGCTCGATTTATCATTCATATTCTCCTATATTTTCTCCTAAAAGTTCTCATGAGAAATAATTCCCCTATTTATCATTCAAAAATACGCCTAAAATTGGGCAAGTTCGACTGTAAAATTCTCGTACTCTGTTCTCACTCTCCTTGGAGAGCATGTTCTCCAAAAAAGGGTTAAATTATATCTTTTTAGTCGTATTTCATAAAGTTCTCCTCACAATTCTCCTAGTTACAAATGTATCATTTATATTCTCCTGTGGAGGACTGAAAGTTCTCCTGCAAGTTCCTACCTTAAAGTTCTCCATAGCTACAGTGGAGAACAGCATTATAAATCTATTCTCTACCAGTTGTAGAAGCAGTTACACAAAAAAAGGGCTCTACAAGGTGCAAAAATTAATTATAACAAAGCCCAATAATGATGGAGTGAAAAATAACATATAATGGATCGCCAAAATAATATATAACAGAGTACAAAAATGATATCTATTGGGGCATAAAAATAAGATATAAAAAGCGCTAAAATTGAAGCACAAAAACAAGGAAAATGTAGATCTATTTTCATATATGAAAGTTTGCTTAAGAGAGGTGTTAACAAAGCTACTAGGAAGGCTGTATAAAGATTTCTATTGGTTTATATATGATTGACATGGACCCCAAGGCAGAACATGCAGTGATCTGAGATGTCATCGCAGAAAATGCATCATGTCTGCAGAAAGAACAGGGCACATGCAGGAACTGTATGCACTTTAACTTTGCAGCACTGCTCCACATTAGACTGTTCTCTTCAAACAGAGCTGTAATCTGGCTGCACTGTGTGTACATTCGTATGAGCAATGCACCTTTTTTCTGGCTACATTTCTATGCTCGACCAAGAGAAAAGGAAACAAGCTTATTTAAAAAAAAATGTTTTCTCTGCAGCTAATTTGCAATGCAATGCAATTCAACTACTGCACTATAGTATAACATTTTAAAAATTGCTTTATTCTCCAGTTAACCAACACATTGCAATTGAACTGGTGCTTA